>NW_027649957.1:270000-292340 GCF_965287045.1 Carcharhinus amblyrhynchos | reverse complement strand
AGTTAATTACTCAGAGTACACATTTACTTTAATCTATCAGATTGTTCTTTTAGTGAAGGAAATGAATGAATCTTATGAATAATAAACTTACCATGAGAATAATCACCTTTTTCTGTGTTGGAGAATAAATAGAGTTAATGGGGTTTTCAGAGATACAATTTAAAATTCACTGCTTTTAATACAACTGCTGCATATAACCCTGGTTTTGTGATTGTTTGTGTGGAGCCTTTACAAACACAATTCCATTTCTCATTTATAAGTGTTTCTTTACAATTGTAGAGTCTTGACAGTGTAGAAAGAGGTTAACCATACTGTAGAATCCCGACAGTGTAGAAAGGGGTTAGTCATACTACCTCACAGCGCCAGAGACCCGGGTTGAATTTCATCCTCAGGTCAGTGTCTGTGTGGAGTTTAGTGATTCTACCCGTCTCTGCGTGGGATTACTCCAGTTCTGGTTTCCTCCTAAACTGTATTTATCACATGGTCAGACAGCATAACTCTGCAACTGTACACTGCACCTTCCTGGGTCCAACATCCAATCCTCCCCTGGCTCAGAATCTGCACCCTCACACTCGAGTGTCTCCTAGTCCCACCCAACGCTCCATGGGGGCCAGGCCCACCACATGGTCCATAGGAAATTCTCCCTCTGTTGTTGTCCCAATGGACAGGCTGCAATGGTTCAAAAAGGAGCTAACCACCCCCTTCTTAAGGGCAGCTAGGTATACACAATGAATACTGGGGCTCACCAGCAATACCCACATCTGATAAAATGTATTTTGAAAGAAATGGGAAGATTGAAAGTTTATGGCCAGTGTCTCCAATATTTCCACTCGTCCTGCTCTCAGTGAACCTCCACCATTATCCAGGTTGGGTACATGTTCTATTCCATTGTGATATGAAAAGTGTTGGATTGAGTGGGGTTAATTGAAACTGTTTGTTTAGTGACTGTAACTGATGTGAGTCTCCATGGATCTGATTAGTGTGCGGAAAGGGTTTTCCCTCTTCTATTAATAAGGGAATCCGTTCAATGTGTTGTTCCCATTGAGTCAGTGGGAGAGACAAGTCCGACACTGACAGAGATCAGCGGCTATGGAGAGAGGGGGAGGGGAGAGGGGAAATCAGAATCTGGGAACAATGGATTGGAATGTTCCAACAATCTGGGAATAACGGTTGGGGATATTCCAACAATGGATCAGAATCTGGGAACAATGGACTGAAATGTTCCAACAATGGATCAGAATCTGGGAACAATGGATTGGAATGTTCCAACAATGGATCAAAATCTGGGAACAATGGATTGGAATGTTCCAACAATGGATCAAAATCTGGGAACAATGGATTGGAATGTTCCAACAATGGATCAGAATCTGGGAACAATGGATTGGAATGTTCCTACAATGGATCAGAATCTGGGAGCAATGGATTGGAATGTTCCAACAATGGATCAGAATCTGGGAACAATGGATTGGAATGTTCCAACAATGGATCAGAATCTGGGAACAATGGATTGGAATGTTCCAACAATGGATCAGAATCTGGGAACAATGGATTGGAATGTTCCTACAATGGATCAGAATCTGGGAGCAATGGATTGGAATGTTCCAACAATGGATCAGAATCTGGGAACAATGGATTGGAATGTTCCAACAATGGATCAGAATCTGGGAACAATGGATTGGAATGTTCCAACAATGGATCAGAATCTGGGAATAACGGATGGGGATATTCCAACAATGGATCAGAATCTGGGAACAATGGATTGGAATGTTCCAACAATGGATCAGAATCTGGGAATAACGGATGGGGATATTCCAACACTGGACAGGAGTTTTGCTGACGGTCTGTACTTTGTTTCTTTATCTTGGTTTAGTTCGTTATCGTTATCAGGCCGCATCCGTTTTGTGCTGTGGGTTATTCAAGGGGTTTACTTTCGAATCCCGGCCATTGTTGGTGTCCCTGGTAAGTCTCTGTTTTCACTTATTCTATTTGGCATCTAAGTCTGATTGCTATTCTTGTTATTTCAGTTCTGGGAACATGGAGTCCATTGGCTTCAGTTTTACAGTTAATCCCTGTTTCCTGTCTATTTACTCCATTCCTGTACCTGAGTCTGATCCACACTGATTAGATCCTGCATTAACACTTGCCCTTGAGTTGATTACTCACCCCATATCCCATGCAGCCATAGAAAACATTAGTTTGTCCACACTTTGGGTATTGTGTGCAATGTTGTTCACCACACTACCTGAAGGACGAGTAAGTTTTGAAGACATTGCAAAGAGAGATCACCAGGATGTTACCATTTACCAAAATAACTCAACTAGTCTCACCACACAAACACAGTGGCGCCAAGAGCAGGACAGGGGCGAGGAATACTGTGGAGAGGAAGTCACCTCCTGAATTCACAAAGACTGTCCACCGTCTACAAGGCACAAGTCAGGAGTGTGATGGAATACTCCCCACCTGGATGGGTGCGGCTCCATCAAAATTCAAGAAGCTTGACACCATCCCGGACAAAGCAGACTCACGTGATTGGCACCACATCCACAAACATCCGACCTCTCCATCACCGATGCTCAGTAGCAGCAGTGTGTACTATCTATGGGATGCACTGCGGCAATTCACCCAAGATCTTTAGGCAGCACCTTCCAAACCCAAGACCACTGCCACCTAGAAGGACAAGGCAGCAGACACATGGAAACACTGCCATTTGCAAGCTCCCCTCCAGGTCAGTCAACGTCCTGCTTTGGAAATATATTGTCAGTTCCTTCTCAGTCACTTTGTTAAAATGCTGAAAATTCCTTCTAAAGGGCATTTTGGGTCAACCCACAGCACATGGACTGCAGCAATTCAAGAAACTGGCTCACAACCAACTTCTCAAGGGCAACTGCGATTGGACAATTTAAAATGCTGGCCAAGCAGCAACGCCCAATGAATAAATTTAAAAGTATGTTGCCTCGTCTCGAGGGTTTTGTTTAGGAGGAGAGGCTGAATAAACTAGAATTGTTTTCACTGGAAAGACAGTGGCTGAGGGGAGCCCTGATAGATTTCTACAAGATCATGGGAGGAAAAAGCCGGGTGGATCGTCAGAGGGTTTTTTCCCCCAGGGTGGAAGTGTTGGGTGGCTCAGGTTCAGTCTGAGAGGGGGAAAGTTTAAAGGAGATGTGCAGATGGTGGGGTGTGGGGGGTTCTTCACACAGACTGTGCTGGGTGCCTGGAACGTGCTGTTAGATGATGTGGTGGAATAGAGAGATACGGTCAGAGTGTGGACAATTGCTTTTTAATGTTTAATTGGGACATTATAGAGCCTGAGGGAATAGGGGCCTTGACAGAAATTTCTGTAATCATCGGCTATGGGTGAAGTTCTGGAGGACTGGAGAATAACCAATATTATTCCATTGTTTAAGAAGAGCAGAAGGGATAATCCAGGAAATTATAGGCCGGTGAGTCTTACATCAGTCACAGAAAATACTGGAAAATATTCTTAGGGGCAGGATTTATTCACATTTGGAAACAAAGAAACTTTTTAGTGACAGCGTGGTTTTGTGAAGGATGTCGTGTAGCATAAACTAGTTTTTCAAGGGAGTGACAAAAATAAAAATGAGGAAGAGGCACTGGATGTGAAATATATGGACTTCAATTAAGGCTTTGACGAGGCACCTCATGGTGGACTTGCATGAAGTTTGAAGTCACCCAGAATCAGATGGGAACTTGCAAGATGGACACAGAACTGGTTTGGTCGCTGAAGACAGAGGGTAGCAGTAGAGGGTTTTTTTTAACTGAATGGAAGGCTGTGACGAGCGGTGTTCCACAGAAATCAGCTCCTATACATTTGTTCTTCATAGTTTACATGAATGATTTGGAGGAAAATGGAACTGGTCCGATTAGTAAGTTCACAAATAGTGCACACAAATTTGTACAGTTGCAGATAGTGCAAAGGATTGTCACAGGATAATTGAAGCTATCGATCAGTTGGAGAGTAGGACAGAGAAATGGACATGAAGTTTAATCTGGACAGATGTGAGATAATGCATTTTGTAAGTTTCAATGGAGTAGGAATTATACAATAAATGGCAGAGCCCTTAAGAGTATTGACAGGCAGAGCGACTGGACACACATGTCCACTGATCATTGAAAGTGTAAATATCCTGAAAGAGAAAGCTTACAACGTAGCAAAAAAAGGCTAGTGGGAAGGAGTGAGAATCCTTTAAAGAACAACAGAGGACAACTAAAGAAGAAATAAGTCGAGAGAAGAGAATTATGAGGGTCTAAATATATAATAAGTTTGCAAGAGTTCTTTGGATAAATAAAGGATGAGTGAGATGCAAGAGTGCACATTGACCGCTGGAAAGTAACGCCACAGAAGTAGTAATAGAGAACAGAACATGGTGGAAGTTAATTTGCAAGTTCAGTTGGCATTTTTTTTTAATCAACTGTGGGACATGGGCAGGCCAACATGTATTGTCCATCCCTAGTTCCCCTTGAGAAGATGGTGGTGAATCGCTGCACTCCATGTTCTGTGAGTTGACCCATAATGCTGTCAGATGGAAATTCCAGGATTTTGACCCAGTGACTGTGAAGGAACGGTGATGTATTTTCCAAATCAGGATGGAGAGTGGCTTGGAGGGGAACTTGCAATTGGTGGTGTTCCTGTTTATTTGCTGAAATTGTCTACCTAGATGGAAGGGTTTGTGGGTTTGGAAGGTGCTGTCTCAGGATCTTTGGTGAATTGCTGCCATGCTTCATGAGGATGGTACACACTGCTGCTATAGAGCGTTGGTGGAGGAGGGAATGGATGTTTGTGGATTTGGTGTGAATCGAGCGGGCTGCTTTGTCCTGGAAGGTGTCAAGCTTCGAGTGTTGTTGCAGCTGAACTCATCCAGGGAAGTAGGAAGTGTCACACTCCTGACTTATGCCTCAAAGGTGATGGACAAGCTTTGAGTAGTCAGAATGTGAGTTACTCACCACAGTATTCCTAGTCTCTCACCTATTCTGGTAGCCACTGTGTTTATGTGGCGAGTCCAGTTCAGTTTCTAGTCCATGGTAACCCAAAGATTGTTGACAGTGGAGCACTCACTGATGGCTACAACATCAAAGGGCGTTGATTAGTGTGTGTTTTGTTGGTGATGGGCATTGCATGGCATTTGTGTGGCACAGTGTTACTTGGCACTTGTCAGCTGCAGCCTGGATATTGTCCTGATCTTGTTGTATTTGGACACGGACTGTTTCAGTATCTGAGGAGTGACGAATGGTGCTGAACATTGTGCAATCATCAGCGAAAGTCCCCACTTCTGACCTCATGATAGAGGGAAGGTCATTGGTGAAGCAGCTGAAGAATGTTGAGCCCAGGACATTACAGGGACGGACTCCTGTAGAGATGTCCTGGAGCTGAGATGTCTGACCCTTCACAACCACAACCATCTTCCTATGTACCAGGTATGATTCCAACCAGTGGAGACATTGCCCCCGGTAATTAGCTGGGTTGGATGTGTTCTGCTTTTTGTGTATAGGACTTACCTGGGCAATTTTCTGATACCTGATCTGCTGGTTGTGCGATCGCTTAGCTCTTTCTATTGCTTGCTACTTTTGCCCTTCGGCACGCACGTACTCCTGTTTGGTAGCTTCACTAGGATGACAATTCGTTCTTAGGTTGCCTGGTGCTGTTCCTGGTATGCCCTCCTGCACCCTCCATTGAACAGGATTTATCCCCTGGTGATGGTATTGGTTGAGTGGGGGATATTCCTGGCCATGAGGTGGCAGATTGTGCTGGAGTACAATCCTGCTGCTGTTGATGGCCCACAGCCCTTCATAAACACCCCACCTTGAGTTGCAGGTCGGTTCAGAGTCTGTCCCATTTAACACAGTGATCGTGCGTGCAACACAATCGAGATTATTCTCAATGTGAATGTGAGATTTCAGCTCCACAAGGACTGTGTCGTGGCCACTCTTACAGATACTCTCATGGACAGATGCATCTACAGCCGGCAGATTGGTAAGAATGAGGCTGAGGATGTTATTTCCTCTTGCTGGTTCCTTTACCACCTGCTGCAGACCCAGTCGAGCAGTTCTATCCTTCAGGACCCGACCAGTTTGATCAGTAATGTTACTGCTGAGCCAGTCTTGGTGATGGACATTGAAATCTCCCATCCAGAGTACGTTTTCCTCCCTTGTCACCCTCAGTGCTTCCTCCAAGTGTTGTTAAACCTGGAGGAGTAATGATTCATCAGCCCAAGGAGGACTGTACGTGGTAACCAGGAGGAGGCTCCCTTTCCCACGTTTAACCTGAAGCCATGAGACTTCATGGGGTCCAGAGTCGATGTTAAGGACTCCCAGGGCAACTCTCTCCTGACCGTATACCACTGTGCCGCCATCTCTGCTGGGTGTGTCCAGCCTGTGGGACAGGATGTACCCAGAGATGGCAATGGTGGTGTTTGGGGTATTTTCTGTGAGGTATGATTCCATAAGAATGACTATGTCAGGCTGTTGATTGACTGGTCTGTGAGATAGCTCTCCCAATGTTGGCACTAGACCCCAGACGTTAGTAAGGAGCACTTTGCAGGGTCTACAGGGCTGCTTGTTTTGCCGTTGTATTTTCCAGTGACATTGTCGATGCCAGATGATCCGTGCAGTTTAATTTCTTTGTTGAGACTTTGTAGCGATTGTTAAAACTGAATGTCCTGCGAGGCCATTTCACAGGGCAGTCGAGACATTGCTGTGGTTCTGGAGTCACATGTAGGCAAGACCAGGTCAGGATGGCAGATTTCCTTCCACATTTGTGAACCACATGGGTTTTTTTCTCTGTCAATCAACAATGGTTTCAGTAGACACTTAATTCCAGTTTTTTTTTATTGAATTCAAATTCCACCATCTGCCATGGCAGGATTGGAATGCAAGTCCCAGAACATTTTCTGGGTTTCTGGATTAATAATGGAACAATAATACCATTTGGTCATTGCTTCCATGTGGGTAATGGCCACGTGGTATTTGTATTTATTTGGAGAGGACCAGAATACAAAAACAGGGCTGTTCCGCTGAGGCTTTATAAGATTCTGGTGGATTACTAGGATAAATATGTGGGGTTACAGGGAGAGGGCTTGGGTGGGTTTGTTGTTGGGTGCAGTCTCGATTGGCTTCGTAGCCTCATTCTGCGGTGTAGGGATTCTATGATTTCATGGTCATCATTGGACTGTTAATTCCAACTATTTTACTGAATAAAATAAAATAGAAAATAGAATATTTTAAAATATTTTAAAATAGAAAGTATTGCAGTTGAAACCGGGGATGTGCTGGATATTCTAGAGGGCTTGAAAATAGATAAGTCCCCTGGTCTGGATGGGATTCACCCTAGGATTCTCTGGGAGGCTAGAGAGGTGATTGCAGAGCCTCTGGCTCTGATCTTCAGGTCATCGTTGGTCTCTGGTATAGTAGCGGAAGATTGGAGGACAGCGAATGTTGTCCCATTGTTTAAGAAGGGGAACAGAGACTTCCCCGGGAATTATAGACCGGTGAGTCTTACTTCTGTTGTGGGCAAGGTTTTAGAAAGAATTATTAGGGATAGGATTTATAGTTATCTGGAGAGTAATGAATTGATTAGAGACAGTCAGCATGGTTTTGTAGCAGGTAGGTCGTGCCTTACTAACCTTATTGAGTTCTTTGAGAAAGTGACCAAAGAGGTGGATAGGGGTAAGGCAGTTGACGTGGTATATATGGATTTTAGTAAGGCGTTTAATAAGGTTCACCATGGTGGGCTTCTGCAGAAAATGCAGATGTATGGGATTGGGGGTAATCTAGGTACTTGGATCAGGAATTAGCTGGCAGATAGGAGACAGAGGGTGGTGGTTGATGGTGAATATTCGTCATGGAGTTCGGTTACGAGCGGTGTGCCTCAGGGATCTGTTTTGGGGCCACTGCTGTTTGTAATTTTTATTAATGATCTGGATGAGGGTATAGTTGGGTGGATTAGTAAGTTTGCTGATGACACCAAAGTCGGTGGTGTGGTAGATTGTGAGGAAGGGTGTCATAGTTTGCAGGGTGACTTAGATAGGTTGCAGAGCTGGGCCGCGAGGTGGCGGATGGAGTTAATGCGGAGAAGTGTGAGGTAATTCATTTCGGTAGGAGTAACAGATGTGTTCAGTATAGGGCTAACGGGAGGACTTTGAATAGTGTGGAGGAGCTGAGGGATCTAGGTGTATGTGTACATAGATCCCTGAAGGTTGGGAATCAAGTAGATAAGGTTGTTAAGAAGGCATACGGTGTCTTGGCGTTTATTGGTAAGGGGATTGAATTTAGGAGTCGCAGCGTCATGTTGCAACTGTACACAACTCTGGTGCGGCCGCACTTGGAGTACTGTGTGCAGTTCTGGTCCCCACATTACAGGAAGGACGTGGAGGCTTTGGAGAGGGTGCAGAGGAGGTTTACCAGGATGTTGCCTGGTATGGAGGGGAGATCCTATGAGGAGAGACTGAGGGATTTGGGGTTGTTTTCACTGGAAAGAAGGCGGCTAAGAGGGGATCTTATTGAAACATATAAGATGATTAGAGGTTTAGATAGGGTGGACAGGTCGTACAGCTCCTTCTCCAACTCCTCGAACCTGGATTTCCTCCTCCTCGTCGACCCCCTCGCGTACTCCTGACAGAAGGTACGGACGTGAGTCTTGCCCACGTCCCACCATAGCCTCAAGGAGGGGAAGCCTCCCCGCTTCCTTCTCCAGCCGGCCCAGAATCGACGGAACGAGTCCAGGAAGCGCTCGTCCTCCAGCAGCGAGTTGTTAAAGTGCCAGTACGCGGACCCCCGCCGGACACGGGACAGGACAAAGTCCGCCCACACCAGGTGGTGGTCCGTGCTCGGCACCTGCCGCACGGAGGCTGAGGAGACGGCGGACACGTACGCCCTCGAGACGTACAGGCGGTCGATTCTAGACGCTCCGGCCCCAGGCCTCACGTAAGTGAAAGCTCTGGAGCCGGGATGGAGATGTCTCCAGACGTCCACCAAGTCGTGGGTCCCGAGCAGGTCCCGCAACTTCCCCATCACCGGGGTGCGCCACCAGGGACCGGTGCGGTCCCGTGCCTCGAGGGTACAGTTGAAATCCCCCCCCCGAGGATGATGCACTCGCCCCCAGCGATGGTGTCCAGATGAGCGGACACTTTCTGGTAGAAAGTCGCTTGCTGTGGTCCGGCAGTCGGGGTGTAGACGTTCACCAAGTGAATGACCACACCCCCCTCACGGACCGTCCAGTGCAGCAACCGGCCTGGCACCGGCTCCTTGACCCCCAAGATCTCCGGCTGAAAACGTGGGGCCAACAAGATAGCCACCCCGCTGGAAGCGAGCGTGAGGTGGCTCATGTAGACCCCCCCTCGCCATTCCAGGAGCCACAGGGCTTCGTCCCGCCGAACGGTATGGGTTTCCTGCAGGAAACAGACCGCATACTTCCCGTCACGGAGGACCGAGAAGTTCTGGAAGCTGCGGTCTGGCTCACTGCTGCCGTTGATGTTGAGGCTGGCTATGGTCACCTTCATGGCAGAAGCACCGTGCCACCGTCACCACTTATCCAATTATCTAAGGGGGCGCTGGGGCAAGACGCGCCAGTCCGCTCCCCGCTGAGCCCGTCGAGGGGCTCCTGTTCCCGACGCCGCTCTCAGTCAGGCCCGAGGGGGGGGGAACGGGAGTGGGCCCGGGGAGCTGGAGTCAGTCGGGGGGGGATTGGGGGGGGGGGGATCGACTATGGTGACAAGGGGAATTTCACAGTAACTTCATTACGGTGTTAAGGTAAGTCTTACTTGTGACTAATAAATAAACTTTACCTTGTGCACAGTACAGACATACAGAAAAGCACATTCTAACATTTTAGAAGTAACAAAATCTACATCGAACATTCCCTTCATTTCGTTTAGCAAAAACTTCTAGTGTGTGTGCCGAGAAGGGCACATCTTTTGCCATCCTCCAGAGTACAAGGGGGCTGGGGAGGGGTCACGAGCTGCAGGGAAATAATGAAGATGGATTATTGGGCTCCAGGCAACCAATAAGCTTGGTGAACATTCTAGATTTGTGTAGCACACTGCTTTCCAGAACTAAACATGGTCCAGTTGTCCTTGGTCTAAGCCATTAATATACAAATCAATATCAGCTCCTTGATTTACTCTATTTCAGTATATTATTTGTACATGAATGTATACCTGTATTCCAATATCTACTCCTCATCCTCTGATTATTGCTGACGAAGCTTTCCATCTTGCACTCACCAGGAGATACTATCCTTCAATCCCTTTGTTTCCACTTTTTACTGTTCTACCTTTTATTTCTCTTCCCCCCCCCCACTCTTTCCCTCTATTTTGTCCCCTTCAACTCCTGTTTCTCCTCAATTTTACCTCTCTCCCACACATTCCTCACATCTTCAGCTGTCGCAGCTTACCCTTATTTCAGCTTCTCTGCCATTTACACCTTCCATTCTCTCTAACGGGCTGCCATTAGCAGCCTTTCCCCTGGTTTCTGTGGCTATGACTCATCTTTCATTCTCTGTCCCCTGCAGCACAAATACCTCCCACTTTCCCTGCCTTTCAGCTTTGACAAAGGAGCATCTGGAATCAACATCGTGGGCCGAAGGGCCTGTTCTGCGCTGTAATGTTCTATGTTCAACTCTTTTCTCTCCTTACAGATGCTGCCAGACCTACTGGGATTTTCTAGTATTTTCTCTTTTGGTTGGGGGACAGATAATACTGGAGGGAACAATTTACACCGTATAAAAGTTATGATTGGTTGATAAGTGGACTCGATGTTGTCATGAATAATGTTCTTTACAGACAGAAGGAGCAGGTGCACACAGCTTCCCCACCCCCAACTAAAAAGCTTTAGGACAGCTCCTCGCTTGGTTATTTCCCAATGGCTGCCTTAACCAAACAACCTGTCCGATTTGGAAATTCAGCCAAATCTCGGAAGTTAATTGTTCCCTGGTGCATTCCCAGCAGCAACACAAATTGGATTATAAACCATACAGCAAGATGGTTCATTCTATTTAATTATCACCTTGAATTAAATCTACCCCAAACTGATCCATGAGCCATTCCTGAAAGTAAAAATGCCCAGTTTGCTTTTTAAGCATTTTGCCTACATCAGAGGTAAACTAAAACCCAGGTGTTTTCTGTGCAGTGGAAATATGTCTCTCCCTTGAATTTCAGGCTATTTCCTCAGTAGTTGGAACTTGTCACCTCCCTCCATTTGATAGCAGAATAACAGGTCATTTTTCCTAGAACAGTTCAACCAAGATTCTTTGCAAAAGTAGAAATGTTATTGTGAAATGCAATTTGAGTCCAGAAGTTTATGGGGTGACCTGTAAACCCTCCCACTCCCCAATTACAGAAAGGATGTTGACCTGAACAAGGACATGACAGATTGACAAGGAATGATTCTACCACAGACTAGAGGCTGCTTAACTGCAATTAGGGAGAGATGTAATAGTGTAGGGAAAGCTGTTAGAGACCGAACCCAAAAGAACTGTGCATTGGCTTCAAAGATAAATCACCCAGAAGAACAGCACAGGGAGAGTTTTACAGAATTTTCTTAATTTGAAAACCTTAGCTACACAGCCTGGAGGAAAAAAATATTAGTAGGGTAATTTAAATAGATCACCAATGCATTTCTATATTGAGTGGATCTTGTCCATTATCAGGAGGCTACTTGTCTTGATACTCTGGGGCAGTCTGATGGTTGGACCATCCCACCCAGAACTACATCATTGTTTCAGGGCAACTTCTGGAGCTATGTGGGAATCCATCCCTTAAGATGGATAACTCATGCATCTTAATCTCTCTTCCTCCCCCAGGAAGTTCAACTTGTACAAAGCAATTAATGAAAACTAGCAAATTGGGGGAAAATGTTCTGAAAAGTAATCTGTCATTGATCCATAATGGTTTAAGTATTCATGTTCTTGGATTTCTGGACAACATTTGTGGTTGCTAATAAAGATTGGGGGTTTTCAGATCCTAAACAAGGACCTGATACTCATCATCTTGTCCGCTATCTACCCCAGGGCTATGGGGCAGGGAGAAGTGGTACTAAGCAGACAGTCCTTCCAAAGACTGGTGTGGGCAGGTGAATTGCCAATTCTGCAGCAAGGTTGTGTTAGAGCCTCTGATACAATGTTTGTGATGAAGGGTGGCTCAACCACTGGAGCTAGAAGCTCCAAGATTCACCATCACCTGGATTGCATGCTCCACAAACAAGAGTTTGTATTATTTGAAAAGCCTGGATCAAGCAGGATGCAGTAGAGGCAATGAGTAAATCATGAAAACAATGATAGTATCTAAAACTTCTGTATCTTCTTGCTTTGAAGTAGTGTCTACAATCCTTAGCCAGCTGAAAACAATTCTACAACACCCAGGACACATTCATCTGAAGTTTATTTTGGTTCAGATTCTACACTGAGAAGCAACAGCTCTTGGTCTCTTCCTGTACACTGTAACCATCACCACCAGCAGGCACAGGGACACCATCATGAAGCCAATGGCTACTCCTTGCACAAGCCAGGCAGAAGACTCAGCAGCACCTAATGGAAGATTAGAAGACATTATATTCCAGAGAGCTCACAGGTGGACTATTGAAAAGTCTCCACTTACCACTTGCTTCATGCTGTTTCTTGGACTGAAACCCCTCATCTTCCAGGATGATGGGTCCAGGAGCACTCACTAATGTTCCCTCATGGTCACGGGGACTCCTGCGTCTCTCTATTGGGAAGTCAGACAGTTCAGACGCAATACAGATTAATTTTCTAAAATCCTCAAGTGATGAGAACAGATTGTCTACACTCCCTTCATATTATGGATTGTCATTTATACAGTTTGCCAAAAATGCCTAGACTAACCCTCACTCTGATCAAACTTTAGCACAAGTGCAGAAATCCTGAAATGGTGTCAGGCTCTGCCACACTGCACAAGCATTAGTGAAATCAGTCATCTTGCTAACACATTCACGACATTGCTATTAGATTCCAAGTTTCAGGGTGACATCTGAGCACTAACTGATGTCAAACATCAAGGCTTGTTTAGGGTTTGATATTTCAGCTCATCACTTGACAATTCTTGTGACAGTTTACGTATTGATGACACTACAGTTCACGTATTGATGACACTACAGTTCCAAGAACATTTAGATCCCTAGCCACATGTTGGATACAACTCACTACAAATTGCTACATTGCCAACTAAGCTTGGTGGCAGCCTTGTTTCAGGCAGAACAGATCCATGTTTGCAGTGATGGGCATTCAGAGGGGGGGCAGACAGGCCCACAGTTGTAGCACCCACCGATAGAAAGGTCCCTCCCATTGATAGAGGAGCTGTTGATGCTGAGGGATAGAGGAATCCCCCAGTAACAGCACACTAACCAGATATTCCATTCAAACATCATCTCTGCCTGTCTTAGTGAAGCATCATCCTGATTCAGGAGAGATCAAAACAAGAACTCACTTGGGACACATTTGGGTGCACAGTCATCCTGAGCAGAGGGCGAGCAGACAGTGCAGGTAAACCTAGAATGGAAAGGAGACATTTTAGGGGGATCTTCATGTTCCTGGATGAACCAGGCTGTTAAGGAGCCAGGCAGAACAGGAGGCTTGGCTTGCATTTTTCTTGCTTACCTGTCCAGTCAGAGGCTGCTCTGACTCTCTGTCCAAGAAAACAAATGATTTCAGTTCAAACTGCTTGTGATGTGTTGGGAACTTCAGGCCAGAAAACATGACTGGGTGTAGGAGAGTCTGATAGTCATCACCCTCATAGGGACACCTGGAACAGTCAGCAAATGGTGTCAGAGCAGGGAGGGGTATCTGATCTGTTAAATATCAATAACATTAGTTTGGGGCCACTGGTGTTGTGTTCCAGAGGTGATTCCATTCTTTCAATGAAAGATTTCCCAATTTGTTCATTCCATTATTCCAAGCTGGGAGAATTCCATGTGGGATATTACTGGAAGTCAGGAATGTTTCGGACCAAGAAACTGGAGCTGAAATGTATTAAAACTACTCACCACAGGTGGTATGTGCCATTCACAATGGTTTGACTGTAGATCATTAGAACCACTGGGATAACAACCCGTGGAGATTCCCAATGTAAAAAACATGGTACACATTGACCTGTACCTGGAGAATGTACCATGGGGGGGGGCCACCAAAGTGCTGCAGATGTCATTGCAGAGGATATAGAAGTAGAAATGGAGACAGCATGTTTGTTTCATCTTGCTAAAGATTAGTTTCTGGAATACATTGGTGTCTGCACCCATTGTACCAGCCACAAGTCAGCAAGGGGTCATACGGGTTCTTGAAGGGAGCAGATCCATTTGGCCAAGTGCAGCCCATGTGACCTCCCTGGAATTGTCCAAGACCCTCACTGATCAGCAGAGGCAACTCTGCACCAGTTTATGGCCATTTGGTGAGGGGAAGAGATAAGAAGCAGTCCAGTCATTTCAGTGTCCAAAAGCAATTGGCCCTCCCATTCACACTCCTTACCCATCCACCAGCAGACTCCATTGCACCTCATGGTTTGGGGCTGGCACAGGAGTTGCCCAGCAGTCATGCAGCCTCAGGACAAGCGTTGGGTCACTGCGACCCAGGACACAAACCTCCACAAACACTGCCTCCCGAAGGATTCTCCAAATGGGGTACTCACTGTCCACATACCATGATCTGTAGTCACCATCTGAGAGGCACAGACACACAAGAACCAGTCACTCCCTGTATGGATACATCCCCACTAATCCCATTCTCCATTCCCCAGGGCACCTCTACCTTTTGCTATTCGCAGTTCCAGTTTCAGAATCCCATCTTCTGAAGCAGGAGGTGGTGGAGAAACCGTGTAAACTATGACATTGATCTGGAAGCCAGTCTCTTGCCTCCCTCTGTACTTGTACTGGACGTGCAGGCTGCAGACACACACAAGTAGTTGCAGCTTCATTCAGTAACACATCCCTTCCAATACCAACACCTCCCACCATCCTCCTACCCGAAGGTGCTGTCCCGAGTTATTGAGCCCAGCTTCCCAGTCTCAATCATCCTCCTGCCCAAGACATCTGTTTCATAGACCAAGGTTCCATCTTCCTCCTGCAATAAAGAGGCTGCTGAATAAGAAGCTGGCTCACTTACTGGGAGAATGCCTCGACCCTTCAATACTCACCCGCTTGCTGGAGCCACAAGAGGTGGCTGGAAAGCGGAAGGCCGCCAGTTGCCCGGTGGTTAGTTTCGGCTGGCACTCAGCCTCTTGTTCATCTTTCACATACAGGGATGACAGGTTGAGGGGAGGACAGGTCAGGTTCCTGGGGGATCACGATGATGAAATGACCATCAGCTGTGCACACTGCAAGAGAGAATTTATTACCACTGCTCCTATTGGTGGTTAGGGGCCTCAGAGCATTGAGGAAGTGTTAACTCAAAAAGCTATATAAACAACTATTATTGGTGGGAGTAATGAGCAATCAAGTTATTGGAACAAGTCCAGTCTTGTCGAGCCCAACAGTTACTCAATGTGCACCGATATTCACACTGCTGCACATGCAGTGCCCCCCAGCCCCTGCAGACTTCAGAATTGTCTTGATCCCCATCACCAAAATACATCACCTCCCCATCAAATGCCATCAGCCTTGTCTGCGCATTCTGCTGACCTTCTGTTATTACAGGACTCCCCCATTCATTATCCAGCCTTTATGCCACTTGCATCTCATACTTTCCATAGCCAGCATCCACTATATTCCATTAAATAACCTTCTGTTACATCAACATATCCAGCACAACATCAGTGGCACTCCTTGATTCCCAAGTGCCTGTTTTTCTTTATCAAATCTCAATCCTTACTACTGACAGGTAACACACCCATATCTTGGGAGGGATGATGTCAAGAAAACCCTTCCACCATCTCTCCCCTCACAAGCTGAGCTGCAAGCAATCCAGACCAGGTGACCCATCTACCCCAAGCACAGCCAGCCTCAATTGTCACTCCAGTATCTCAGATTCCAGCTCATTAAGAGTGTTCAAGCCTTACCGTACACCTCTGAAGGTGCAATGGGTCTTATTTACAGAGGGGGAGGGGACAATAGTCAGAGGCTCAGGTTACTTTGTTGACTGATATTTTACTGTCAATGCCTCTTAATCCATGTGATCTGATTTTCACTTTGCAATTACACCTCCCCAGCAAGGCCACTTTTCTATTGAGTCAAGAACAAACTAATTAAGGGAGTTCTCCTAAACAATTACCATCCAGTCCCCAGGATTTCCCTGGGGATGTTGTTCCTTTACTGCTCTGGTTATTTGGAGGTCGATAAGACTACTCCAAGTCACATCATTGCACAAACACGATCTACACAGTTTAGGTGGCCAAACACAGGCTTGGCTAACCAAAAAGAAAATCTCAACAGGTTTGACAGCCTCTGAGGGGAGAAAGGAGCTGATGTTCCGAGTCCAGAGCTGTGACAGAGAGTCAGGGAATCAAAACGTCAGCTCTTTTCTCTCCTTACAGATGTTGTCAGACCTGCTGCGATTTTCCAGCATTCTCTTTTGGTTCCAGATTCCAGCATCCACAGACACGGTTAAACTGGGCCATTGGGATGTCTCAGGGTGAGCACTATCAGGATAGGGTCACTCATTGTGGAACTGGGGTAAATATTACCAGACTGAAGCACATTTGCTGATCCCATGCCGGAGATTCTCTCTAACTCCAGTCACAGAGCCTCCCACCTTCAGAACTCGGTCTAAAACCATCCAAACCACTCAGTCAGCTCTTTCACTCAAGCTGAGGATTCCCTCCGTTCCTACACTTCACACAGTGAGGCAGTAACAAACACCCCATTTCCCAGTTAGATTCTCTCCTCTCTCTGTCCCCACTAGACTGGGGGTGGGGGGTGGGGGGGTGAGTCTGGTTGTTACCTGGGCTCTTTCTCAGACTGGAGAAACAGCGATGGGGGCTGGAGCTCCAGGGATCAGAGCAGTAACCCTGGGGATACACTCAGCGCTGCTGATCCCGGAGTGACCACATCCCAATCTCCAGCCTGCCTCATCCCTCCCCAGGAGGAGCGGCTGGCCTGAGGGTGAGGAGGCGGCCAGGGAACCAGGACAATCCCTTCCCCCAAACACCAGCCGGGAATCCGGCCGCAATCCCACTGCAGAGACTCCCTGTCCCCCGGGATACTCGGGAAGAGATTCCCCATCTTCCATCAGATCCAATTCCCCGGGGGGTGGAGAGGGGGGAAGAGGGGGAGGGAGGGGGGAAGAGGGGGAGGGAGGGGGGAAGAGGGGGAGGGAGGGGGAGGGGGGGAGGGGAGGGGGCAGTGGGGGAGGGGAGGGGGGCAATAGGAAGGGGGAGAATGGGATGGGGAGGGGAGGTTGGATGGGGAGAGGGAGGAGGTGGGATGGGGGTACAGGGTTTGGAAGAGTGGGAGGGGAAAGGGGAGGGGGAGTGATAGGGTTAGGGGGAGGGGGGCAGGAGGAGGGAAAGAGGGCGGGGCAGAAAGGGGGGCAGAAGGGGGAGACGGTAGGGGAAGGGAGAAGGGTGGGGGGAAGGAGGGGAGAAGGGCAGGAAGGGGTGGGTTGGAGGGAGGGGTGGGTGAAGACCCTCTCTGCCCAGGTGTCAGGGTGGGGTCAGAGAGGGAATGAGGGAGGGGGGGGTCAGGTGGGCTCTCCCGGGAGTTAGAGAGGGAGAGAGGAGGTTGGAAGAGCAGGAGGGAGGATGAGGGACAGGGCACTGAGGAGGGTCAGTGCCCCAGTCAGGAGGAATGGGGGGGGTTGCCTGCATTGGGGGCAACAGCAGTGGGTGGGGGGATTTCACTCCTACCTCCCTCCTGGAGTTGGTAAAAAGAAACGCTCTGTGTCTCTCCCCCCAGGGAGGGAGAACCCTCCAGCAGCCGAACAGCAGGTAGGCGATGGCTCCTCCTCCTTCCCTCCTTCCTTCTGGTTCAAACTCAACAATTCTGCAGGAGAATCCTCCACACAAACTCTCTGCCTCTTTTAGGGCAAAGCAAACAAACCAACTCCAATTAACTCAGGGACAAAGTGAAAGGGGCAGCTCCCCAAGAGGAGGGGGAATGGCCCGAACAGAAACAAAGTGCAAAGGAAACTTAAAACATTCAATCATAATGTGATTGTTGGGGTCTGTAATGCACCCCAACCCCTGCGGTGCCCAACGGGCTGGAAAGGTGTCATCTGTGCCCGTGGACACCGCATGCTCCCTCTCCAGGGACACCTGGCCATGAACGTAGCCGCGATAGAGGGGCAGGCAGTCGGGATGGACGACACCCCCCCCCCCCCCGCCCCCGATCGTCCGCTGTCTGGACCTGTTAATGGTGCGTTTCACCAGGCCCAGGTTCACGAGGAGGTCACCATCCCCCCCCTCCCCTCTCCGCACCGGGTGTCCGGAGATCAGGAGCGCGGGACTGAAGTGCAAACAAAACATCAATAAAATGTTCTTCAGGAAAACAGAAAGAGAGAGCGACCTAAAACACAAAACGTAGACATGGTCCCCAGACTCCACAAGGCCACAGAAGGGGCAAGCGTGGGAGCCCATGAGCCGATATAACTTACGGTTGTGTGAGACTGCTGCGTGTAACACCCTCCAGCCCAGGTCCCCAAGGTAATGGGGGGAGATCCCTCTGTAGAGGGACCTCCACTGGGGACCTCCGCCGCCCGGCAGCAACATGGCCTGCCAAGGTATATCCAGGCAACGGGTGAGGAGACTTAGAGCAGCTCTGTGGGATTTGAAAGTTAGATTTAGGGGAATATAGAATGACATCAGCACATAGTGCAGTCCACTGGTTCCCAACCCTCCAGGATTGGCCTGGACTCTCCAGGAATTGAAGATGAAATCTCCAGGACACTGCTGTGTCCAGCCCTGGAGAACAATCAGAAAGATTGGTTTCTTTTCCCATTTCCTTTCCACATTTCTCTTTCCCAGATGTAAAAAACATTGAGAATGGGGAAAGGCTGCTTGGCTGACAGTTATCCAGTTGGGTGATCAGTCTTTCTGCTTTCTAATTGGGATAGAATATCTCGTTTATTATTGTCACGTGTATTGGCATGCAGTTCAATGTATTGTTCCTGGTACGTGATACAGACAAAGCATACTGTTCATAGAGTACATAGGGGAGAGGAAAAGAACCGAGTGCAGAATATGGTGTTGGAGTTACACATAGAGTGTAGACAATGATCAGATTAATATATGGTAGATCTATTCAAAAGTCAGAGGGCAGCAGGGAAGAAACTGTTCTTGAGTCGGTTGGTACATGTTTTCAGACTTTTATATCTTTTTCCCCACTGAAGAGAGTATGTCTGGTGTGTGTGGGGTCCTCGATCATGCCGGCTGCTTTTCCGAGGCAACAGGAAGTGAAGACGGAGACAATGTTTGGGAGGCTGGTTTGCCTGATGGACTGAGATTCGGACACACTTTATAGTTTTTTTGTGATCTTGGGCAGAGCAGGAGCCCAGACCGAGCTGTGACACGGCCAGAAAGAATGCTTTCTGTGGTGCGTCTGTAAAAGTTGGTGAGAGTCGTAGTGGACACAGAATCGTAGAATCACACAGGGCAGAAGAGAGCCTTTGGCCCAGACATGCCGGATTTCCTTTGCCTCCTGAGAAGGGAGAGGCGTTGGTGGGCTTTCTTATCTATATATCGGTGTGGAGAGACGAGGACAGGTTGTTGGTGATCTGGACACCTGGAAACCTGAAGCTCTCGAGCATTTCCACTTCATCACCAATGTTATAGACAGGGACATGACCTCCACTACACTTCCTGAAGTCAATGATTATCTCCTTCATTTTACTGACATTGAGGGAGTTAATATTGTCATTGCGCCATTCCACCAGATTCCCTATCTCTTTCCTGTACTCTGTCTCATCATTGTCTGAGATCCGACCCATTACAGTGGGGCCATCGGCAAACTTGAAAATGGGGTTGGAGTGGAAGCAGTACGTCACAGGGACGGGGGTGTTGGGGACTAATGGCTGGAACGTGGGGGAAGATCGTGTGATGAAACCTCCAGGAATACATTGAATCCCAGTTGGGGACCCTGTCAGGGAGATGGAGTAAGGGCAGGTCTAATCGTTCCAAAGTGGGGAATTAAGGACCATCACAGGAGCAGAATTGTGCAGCATCACAACCGGCCTTCACTCCTTCATCAGCAGTGAGCCAAGTGGCTCTTCAATGTACCTGTAGAGGAGTGAGCTGGGAACGGCACAGGAATACCACAGGACAATAGACCACAATCACACAGAGTACCCTGCATCCTGAACACCAATAGCAGCAAGGTGTAGATACAGATATGTAGGCACATAATCAATGGATCAAAGTCCCTATTATATCCAGTGAAGGATGCTGGTGGACAAGTAAGCAACTAATAGAATATTTCCACCACGTGTCCTCTCAGCCTGTTCCTCACCACCGAAAACAGACCCAACCTCTCCAATCTATTCTTATAGCGACTGTTCTTTATCCATGGAATTATCCCTGTGAATCTCCCCTGTTCTCTCTCCAATCCTTGATAATATCTTGGAAAGATTGGCAGCCACTGAGTGGAGGAACCGGAGAGGTATTTATTACCAGGAGTAACTGTACACAGAGAGTGAGAGAGATGCTGCCGATTGTTTCGACTCCAGTCTCCAGACTGCCTGGGGGAGCCCTCAGTCTGCCCAATGATTCGTATGCTCGGCCCGATTGGTCGCATGACCCTCCAAATCTCACCCAGGGACTCATTACTACAGCTTTCACATCCTTTCCTCAAATAAGGCGCTCAGAACTGGATGCAGTTCTCCAGTTGGTATGTAGCAACTGGATGAAGTAGAAAGGGTCAAGAGCTTCAAGGTTTTAGGTGTCCAGATCACCAACAGCCTGCCCTGGTCCCCCCACGCTGACACTATCGTTAAGAAAGCCCCACCAACGCCACCAGTTTCTCGAAGATTAAGGAAATTTGGCATGTCCGCTCCGACTCTTACCAACTTTTACAGATGCCCCATAGAAAGCATTCTTTCTGGTTGTATCACAGCTTGGTCTGGGCTCCTGCTCTGCCCAAGACCGCAAGTAACTACAAAAGATCATGAATGTAGTCCAATCCATCACACAAACCAGCCTCCCATCCATTGACTCTGTCTATACTTCCCGCTGCCTTTGAAAAGCAGCTGGGATAATTAAGAACCCACACACCCCGGACGTTCTCTCTTCCATTTTCTTCCTTCAGGAAAAAGATCCAAAACTCTGAGGTAATGCACCAACTGACTCAAGAACAGCTTCTTCCCTGCTGCTGACAGACTTCTGAATGGGCCTACCTCACATTAAGTTGATCTTTCTCTACATCCGAGCTGTGACTGTAACATGACATTCTGCACTCTCTTGTTTCCCTCTCTATGAACAGTACGTATTGGCTTTATAGCATGCATGAAACAATACTCTTCACTGTATGTTAACACATGTGACAATATGTATATATCAAATTATTGTCTCTCCACATTCTTCCTGCCAAAATGAATCACAAACACTTTTCTGCATTAGAATACAGTTGCCATTATTCTGCCCATTGTTTGGGACCAGATCAGAAACTCCAAAGTATATAAAATATATGTACATCTCATTAAATCATGCAAATAAGAAGATAACATAAGAACATAAGAAATAGGAACAGGAATAGGCCATCTAGCCCTTCGAGCCTGCCCCGCCATTCAATAAGATCATGGCTGATCTGTCGTGGCTCAGTTCCACATTCCCGTCCTCTCCCCATAACCCTTAATCCCCTCTCTTATCAAAAACCCATCAACCCGCGTCTTAAATATATTTAGCGAGGCAGCCTCCACCACTTCAACGGGCAGAGAATTCCAGAGATTCACCACCCTTTGAGTGAAGAAGTTCCTCCTCAACTTGTTCTAAACCGCCCTCCCTTTATCTTGAGGCTGTGCCCCCTAGTCCTACTGTCCTTTGAGCGGGAAGAGTCTCTCCACCTCTATCCTATCCATCCCATTCATCATCTTATATGTCTCAATGAGATCTCCCCTCATTCTTCTAAACTCTAACGAGTACAAGCCCAGTTTATTCAGCCTCTCCTCATAGCTCAATCCCCTCAACTCCGGTATCAGCCTAGTAAACCTCCTCTGCACTCCCTCCAAGGCCAAAACTGCACACAGTACTCTAGCTGCGGCCTCACCAATGCCCTATACAGCCGCAGCAAGACCTCCCTACTTTTATATTCAATCCCCCTCGCTATGAAGGCCAGCATCCCATTCGCCTTCCTGACCACCTGCTGCACCTGCAGGCTGGGTTTATGCGACTCATGCACAAGGACCCCGAGGTCCCTCTGCACCGTCGCCTGCTGCAGTTTTTCACCATGTAAGTAATAATCCT
>NW_027649957.1:260000-265000 GCF_965287045.1 Carcharhinus amblyrhynchos | reverse complement strand
TCTTTCTCTCCCACTCTGTCTCTCTCTCTCTGTCCCTCTCTCTCTCTCCCTCTGTGTCTCTCTTTCTCTCTCCCTCTGTCTGTCTCTCTCCGTCTCTCTCTCTCTCTGTTTCTCTCTATTTCTCTCTCTCTGTCTGTCTCACTCTCTGCCTCTCTGCCTCACTCACTCTCCCTCTGTCTCTTTCTCTGTCTCTCTCTCTCACTGTCTCTCTGTCTCTCACTCTCACTCACTGTCACTCTCTCTCTCTCCTTGTCTCTCTCTCTCTGTCTCTGTCTCACTCCATCTCTGTCTCTCTCTCTCTCCCTCTCCCTCTCTGTCTCTCTCTCTTCCACTCTCTCTTTCTTTCTCTCTCTGTCTCTCCCTCTGTCTCTCTCTCCCACTCTGTCGCTCTCTCTCTGTAAATCTCTCACTCTCTCTATCTCTGTCTCTAACTCTCTCTCTCTCTCCCTCTGTCTCTCTCTCCCACTCTGTCTCTCTCTCTCTGTAAATCTCTCACTCTCTCTATCTCTGTCTCTAACTCTCTCTCTCTCTCTCCCTCTGTCTCTCTCTCCCACTCTGTCTATCTCTCTGTAAATCTCTCATTCTCTCTATCTCTGTCTCTAACTCTCTCTCTCTCTTTGCCTCTGCCTCCCTTTCTCTCTGACTCTCTGTTTCTCTCTGTTTCTCTCTCTCTCTCCCTCTCTGTCTCTCTCCCTCTGTTCTCTCTCTCGCTGTCTCTCTCTCTCTATCTCTCTCTGTTGCTCTCTCCCTCAATCTGTCTCTCTCACTTTCTCTGTCTCTCTCCCTCACTCTGTATCTCTCACTCTCTCACTCTGTCTCTCGCTCTGTCTCTCACTCTCTCTCTAACTCTTTGTCTCTCACTCTCTCTATCTCACTTTCTCTGTCTCTCATCTTTCTCACTCTGTCTCTTACTCTCTCACTCTCTGACTCTATCTCTCACTCTGTCACTCACTCTGTATCTCTCTCACTCTGTCTCTCTCTCAGTCCCTCTCTCTCACCTAGTCTCTCTCTCTCACTTTGTCTCTCTCCCTCCCCCACTCTGTCTCTCTCTCTGTCACTCTGTTTCTCTCTCTCTCTGTCTCTCTCAGTCTCTCTCTCTCTGTCTTTGTTTCTCTCTCTCTCTCTCTGTCTCTCACTCTGTCTCTGTCTCTCTCTCTCCCGCTCTGTCTATCTCTCTCACTCTCTCTGTCTCACTGTCTCTCTCTCTCTCTCTCCCTCTGCTTCTCTGTCTCTCTCTCTCTCTCTCTCTCTCTGTCTCTCCCTCTCACTATCTCTGCCTCTCTGTCTCCTTCTTTCTCTCCCCCTCCGTCTCCCCCTCTCTCTGACTCTCTCTCTATCTCTGTCTCTCTCTCTCTGTCTCACTCCCCCTCTGTCTCTCTCTCTCCCTCTGTTCTCTCCCCCTGTTCTCTCTCTCGCTGACTCTCTCTCTCTTTGCCCCTCTCTCTCTCCCTCACTCTCCCTCGGTCTCACGCTCTCTCTGTCTGTCTCTCTCTCCCTGTTTCTCACTCTCTCACTGTCTCTGTCTCTCTCTTTCTCTGTCTCTCACTCTCTCTCTCTCTCTCTCTCTCACTCTGTCCCTCGCTCTCTCACCCCCTCTCTGAGTCTCTCACTCTCTGTCTCTCTGTCACTCTCTCTCTCTCTGTCTCTCTCTCTCTCTCACTCTGTCTCTCTCTCTCTCTCACTCTGTCTCTCTCTTTCTCTGTCCCTCTCTCTATCGCTCTCATCTCTCTCCCTCTGTCTCTCTCTCTCTGTCTCTCTCTCTTTGACTCCCTCTTTCTCTCTCTCTCTGTCTCTCTCTCTCACTCTCCGTCTCTCTCTCACTCTCTCTGTCACTCTCACTTTCTCTGTCTCTCTCTCTGTGTCTTACTGTCTCTCTCTCTCTGTCTCTCTCTTTCTCTCACTCTCTCTGTCTCTCTCTCACTCTCTGTCTCTGTCTCTGTCTCTCTCTCTCTCTCTCTCTCTCACTCTCAGTCTGTCTGTCTGTCTCTCACTCTCTCTGTCTGTCTGTCTCTCTCACTCTCTCTGTCTCCCTATCTCTGACTCTGTCTCTCTCAGGCTTTCACTCTCTGTCTCTGTCTCTCTCTCACACTCTCTCTGTCTCTGTCTCTCTCTCTCTCTGTCTGTCACTCTCACTCTGTCTGTCACACTCACTCTGTCTGTCTCTCTCTCTCAGTTTTTCACCCTGTCTCTCACTCTGTCTCTGTCTCTCTCTGTCTCACTCTGTCTCTCTCACTCTGTGTCTCTCTCTCTATCTCTCTCTTCCTCTCTCGCTCTGTCTCTTACTCTCTCTCTCACTCTCTGACTCTATCTCTCTCTCTGTCACTCACTCTGTATCTCTCTCACTCTGTCTCTCTCTGTCACTCACTCTGTATCTCTCTCACTCTGTCTCTCTCTGTCTCTCACTCTGTTTCTCTCACTCTGTCTCTCTCTCTCTCTCTGTCTTTCTCTCTCTCTCTCTCTCCCACTCTGTCTATCTCTCTCTCACTCTCTCTGTCTCACTGTCTCTCTCTCTCTCTCTGCTTCTCTGTCTGTCTCTCTCTCCCTCTGTCTCTGTCTCTCTCTCTCCCTCTGTCTATCTCACACTGTCTCTCTGTCTCTCTCTCTCTCCCTCACTGTCTCTCTGTCTCACTCTCTCTCTGTCTCTGTCTCTCTCTCTCTCCCTCACTCTCTATCCCTCTCACCTTGTCTCTCACTTTGTCTCTGTCTCTGTCTCTCTCTCTCTCTCCCTCACTCTCTATCCCTCTCACCTTGTCTCTCACTTTGTCTCTGTCTCTGTCTCTCTCTCTCTATATCTCTCTCTCACTCAGTCTCTCTCTCTGTCTCTCTGTCTGTCTCTCTCTTTCTCTCCCCCTCTGTCTCTCGCACTGTCTTTCTTTCTCACTCTGTCTCTCTCTCTCTCTCTGTCTCTCTCACTCTGTCTCTCTCAATTTCTCTCTCTCTGGCTCTCTCTGTCTGTCTCTCACTCTGTCTCTCTCTCTCTGTCTGTCCCTCTGTCACTCTCTCTCTCCTTGTCTCTGTCTCTCTTCCTGTCTCTCCATCTCTCTGTCTCTCTCAGTCTCCGAGTCTCTCGCTCTGTGTCTACCTGTCATTCTCTCTCACTCCTTGTTTCTGTCTCTCTCTCCCACTGTCTCTCTCTCTCTCTCTCTCTCCATCTGTCTTTCTCTCTCTGTCTCTCTCTGTCCCTCTCTCTCTCTCTCTCCCTCTCTCTCTGTCTCTCTCTCTTTGTCTCTCTCCCTGTCTCTCACTCTCTCTCTCACTCTCTCTATCTCTCTCTCTCTGACTCTCTCTGTTTCTCTCTCTCTCTGTCTCTCTCTTTCTCTCTGCCTCTCTCCCTCACTCTCTCTGTCTCTCACCCTTTGTCTCTCTCACTCTCTGCTTCTCTCTCTCTCACTCTCTGTCTCTGTCTCTCTGTCTGTCTCTCACCCTCTGTCTGTCCCTCTCACTCTCTCTGTCTTTGCCTCTCTGACTCTGTCTTTCCCTCGCTCTCACTCTCTGTCTCTCTCTCTCTCACACTCACTCTCTCTCTCTCGTCTCTGTCTGTCTGTCTCTCTCTCTCGGTCTCTCTCTCTATCCCCCATCACTATCAGTGTCCCTCGTGCTGTCTGTCTCTGTCACTCTGTCAATCTCTCTCTCTCTGTCTCTCTCTCTCTGTCTCTCCGTCCCTCTCTCTCAGTATGTCTTTCTTTCTGTCTCTCTCTCTCTGTCACTCTGCCCCCTCTCTCTCTCCCTCTGTCTCTCTCAATCTCTCACTCTGTCTCTTCCTCTGTTAATCTCTCACTCTCTCTGTCTCTGTCTCTCTCTCTGTCTGTCTCTCTCATTCTGTCTGCCTTTCTCTCTCTGTCTCTCACTGTGTCTCTCACTCTGCCTCTGTCTCTCTCTCTCTCACTCTGTCTATCTCACACTGTCTCTCTCTTTCTCTATCTCTCTGTCTCTCACTCTGTCTCTCTATCTCTCATTCTGGCTCTCTCTCTCTCATTTTAGCTCTCTCTCTCTGTCTCTCTCTTTCCCTCTGTCTCTCTCTCTCTCTCTCGCTGTCTCTCTGTCTCTTTCTCTCTCACTCTGTCTCACTCTCTGTTTCTCTGTCTTTGTCTCTATCTCTCACTCTGTCTCTCGCTCTGTGTCTCTCAGTCTGTCTCTGTCTCTCTCACTGTCTCTCTCTCTTCTCCCACTCTGTCTCCCTCTCTCTCTCTCTGACTCTGTCTCTCTGTTTTTCTCTCTCTCTGCCTCTCTCACTGTGCCTCTCTCGTTCTGTCTCTCTCACTCTCTGTCTCCCTCTCTCTATCTCTCTCTCACTCTCTCTCTCTGTGTCCCTCTCTATCTGTTTCTCTCTCACTCTCTCTCTCTCAATCTCTCTGTCTGTCTCTCTCTCTATCTCTGTCTCCCTCTCTCATCCTCTCTCTCTCTCTCTCTCTCTCTATCTCTCTCTCTCATCCTCTCTCTCTCTCTCTCTCCCATCCTCTCTCTCTGTCTCTTGCTGTCTCTGTCTCACTGTCTCTCTGTCACTCTCTCTCTCCTTGTCACTGGCTCTCTGCCTCTCCCTCTCTGTATCTCTCCCTCTCTGTCTCTCTCTCTCTGTCTCTCTCTCCCTCTCTGTCACTCTCTCTCTGTATGTTACTCTCTCTCTCTGTCTCTCTCTCTCTCGCTCTATGTCTCCATTTCTCTCTCTCTATCTCCCTCTGTCTCTCTCTCTCAGTCTGTCTGTCTCTCTCTCTCTCACTCTCTCTCTTCCTCTCACTTTGTCTCTCTCTCTCCCTCTGACTCTCTCTCTGTTTCTCTCTCTGTCTGTGTCTCTCTCTGTGTCTCTCCCTCTCTGTCTCTGCCTCCCAGTCACTCTCTCCCTCTCCTTGTCTCTCTCTCTCTGTCTCTCTCCCTCTCTGTCTCCCTGCCACAATGTCTCTCTCTCACTGTCTCTCTGTCTCTCTCTCTCTCTCACCCTCATTGTCTCTTACTCTCTCTCTCTGCCTCTCTCTCTCTCTATGTCTCTCTCTCCGTCTCTCTCT
>NW_027649957.1:242500-247500 GCF_965287045.1 Carcharhinus amblyrhynchos | reverse complement strand
CTTCCTCTCTCTCTGTCTCACTGTCTCCCTCTCTTTCTGTCTCTGTCTCTCTCTCCCTGTCTCCCTCTCTCTCCCTCATCTCTCTCTCTGTCTCTCGCTCTCTCTGACTCTGTCTCTCTGTCTCTCTCTCTCTCTCTCTCTCCTTGTCACTGTGTCTCTCTCCCTCTGTCTCTCCCTCCCTCTGTCTCTCTCTCTCTGTCCCTGTCTCTCTCCATCTCTGTCTCTGTTTTTCTGTCTCTCCCTTTCTGTCTCTCCCTATGCCTCTCTCTATCTGTCTCTCTCCTTCTCTATCCCTCTGTCTCTCTCTCTCTCTATCTCTCTCTGTCTCTCTCTCTTCCCCTCTGTCACTCTCGCTCTGTCTCTTTCTCTCTCTCTGTCACTCTGTTTCCCTCCCTCTCTCCCTCACTCTGTCTCTCCCTCTGTTAATCTCTCACTCTCTCAGACTCACTCTGTCTCACACTCTGCCTCTCACTCTGCCTCTCACTCTGTCTCTCTCTCTGTCTCTCTCTCTCACTCTGTCTCTCTCTCTCTCGCTCTGTCTCTCTCCCTGTCTCTCTGTCTGTCTCTCTTTCTCCCTCTGTCTCTCGCTCTCTCTCTAACTCTCTGTCTCTCTCTCTCTCTGTCTCTCTGTCTGTCTCTCTCTTTCTCTCTCCCTCTGTCTCTCGCTCTGTCTCTCACTCTATCTCTCTCACTCACTGTCTCTATATCTCTCTCTCTCAGTCTCTTTCTCTCTCTCACTCTGCCTCTCTCGCTCTCTGTCTCTCTCT
The DNA here is from genome assembly GCF_965287045.1 of Carcharhinus amblyrhynchos. NCBI lineage: Eukaryota > Metazoa > Chordata > Chondrichthyes > Carcharhiniformes > Carcharhinidae > Carcharhinus > Carcharhinus amblyrhynchos. Next base: position 246,733 of record NW_027649957.1, on the reverse strand, counting down.
CACTCTGTCCCTCTCTCTCCCTCTGTCTCTCTCTCTCTCTGTCTGTCTCTCTCTTTCTCTCTCCTGCTGTCTCGCGCTCTGTCTCTCACTCTCTCTCTCACTCTCTGTCTCTATCTCTCTGTCTCTCTCTCTCTGTCTCTCACTCTGTCTCTGTCTCTCTCTCTCTCTGTCCCTCTCTATCTCATTCTCTCTCATTCTCTCTCTCACTGTCTCTCTGTCTATTTCTGTCTCTCTATCTGTCTCTCTGTCTGTCTCTCTCTCTCTCTCACTCACTCTCTCTCTCACTCTCTCTGTCGCACAATGCCTCTGACTCTCTCTCTCACTCTGTCTCTCTATCTGTCTGTCTATCTCTCTGTCTCTCTATCTCTCTCTGTCTCCCTCTCTCTCTCTCTCACTCTCTGTCTCTCCCTCTCTCTCATTCTCTCAATCTTGCTGTCTCTCCCTCTCCTCTCTCTCTCACTCTCTGTCTCTCTCTATCTCACTCTCTCTGTCTCTCTCTGTCACTCACTCTCTCTTCTTGTCTCTGTCTCTCTCTCTGTTTCTCCCTCTGTATCTGTCTGTCTCTCCCTCTCTATCTCTCTCTCTCTCTCTCTCCCTCTGCCTCGCTGTCTCCCCGTCTGTCTCTCTCTTTCTCTCTCTCTCACACTGTCTCTCTCTCTCTCCCTCCATCTCTCTCTCTCTGTCTCTCTCTCTCTCCTCAGTCTGTCTTCATCTCGGTCTCTCTCTCTCTCACTCTGTTTTTTTCTCTCTCTCCCTATGTCTCTGTCTCTCTCTCTCTTCTCTCTCCCACTCTGTTTCTCTCTCTCCGTCTCTCTGTCTGTCACATTGTTTCTCTCTCTCTCTCAGTCTCTCTCTGTCTCTCACTCTGTCTCCCTGTCAGTCTCTGACTCTCTCCCTCTCACTCTCTCTTTCTGCCTCTGTCTCTCTCTCTCTCCCTCTCTCTTTCTCACTCTTTCTCTCTCTCTGTCTCTCTATCTCTCTCTCTCTAACTCCCTCTGCCTCTCTGTCTGTCTCTCTCTTTCTCTCTCTGTCTGTCTTCCGCTCTCTCTGTCTCACTGTCTCCCTCTCTCTGTCTCTCTCTGTCTCTGTCTCTCTCTATATTTCTTTCTCCCTCTGCCTCTCTGTCTGTCTCTCTCTTTCTCTCTCCCTCTGTATCCCTCTCTCTCTCCATCTCTCTCTCTGTCTCTCTGTCTGTCTCCCTTTCTCTCAGTCTGTCTCTCTGCCTCTCTCTCTCTGTCTCTCTCCGTCTCCGTCTCTCACTCTGTCTCAGTCTCTGCCTCTCTCTGTCTGTCTGTCTCTCTTTCTCTCTCCCTCTGTCTCTCACTCTCTCTCTCACTCTCTGTCTCTATCTCTCCCTCTCTGTCGCTCACTCTGTATCTATCTCACTCTGTCTCTCTCTCTCTCTCTGTCCCTCACTCTGTCTCTCTGTTGCTCACGCTGTCTCTCAGTCTGTCTCTCTCTGTCTGTCTGTCTGTCTCTCTGACTTTGTCTCTCTCTCTCACTCTGTCTCTCTCTTTCTCTGCCTCTCACTCTGTCTCTGTCTCTCTCTCGGTCTCTGTCTCTCTCTCTCTCTCTCCATCTCTCTCTCTCACTTGGTCTCTCTCTCTCACTCACTCCCTCTCTCACTATCTCTCTCATTCTCTCTCTGTCTCACTCTCAGTCTCTTTATCCCTCTCTCTCAGTCTTGCCCTCTCTGTGTTTCTCTCTCTCTCTGTCTCTCTCACTCTGTCCGTCTGTCTCTCTCTCTGTCCTTCTCTCTGCCTCTCACTCTGTCTCTGTCTCTCCCTCTCTGTCCATCTTTCTCTCACACTTGGTCTCTCTCTCTCTGTCACTCTCTCTCTCACTCTTTCTGTCTGTCTGTCTCTCTCTGTCTGTCTCTCTCTCTCACTCTCACTCTCTCTCTCATTCTCCCTCTCATTCTCTCTCTCTCTGTTTCACTCTCTCTCTCTCTGTCTCTCTATCTCTCTGTCTCTCTCTCTCACTCTCTCTCTCTGTCTCTCTATCTCTCTGTCTCTCTCTCTCACTCTCTCTCTCTGTGTCTCCCCCATCTCTCTCTCTGTCTCTCTCCCTCTCTGTCTCTGACTCTTTCTCTCTGTCTCTCTCTCTCTGTCTCTCTCTCTCTCCCTCTATCTCTCTCTGACTCTCTGTCTCTCTCTCTCCCTCTCTGTCTGTCAATCTCTCTCTATCTCTCTCTGACTCAGTCTGTCTCTCTCTCTGTCACTCTCTCTCCCTCAGTCTGTCTTTCTCTCTGTCTCTCTCTCTCTGTCACTCTGTTTCTCTCTCTCTCCCTCTTTCTCTCCCTCTCCCTCTGTATCTATCTCGTCCTCACTCTCTCTCTGCCACTCTCTCTGCCTCTCTCTCACTCTCTCTCTGCCTCTCTTTCTGTCTGTCTCTTTCTCTCTCTCACTCTCTCAGTTCGTCTCACTGTCTGTCTCGCTCTCACTTTCTCTCTCTCTGTCTCACTCTCTCTGACTCTCTCTCTCTGTGTCCCTCTCACTCTCATTCTGTATCACTCTCTCTCTCTGTCTCTGTCTCTCTCTCTCTCTGCCTCACACTCTCTGCCTCACTCTCTCTCTCTGTCTATCTCACTCTCTGTCTCAGTCTCTCTGTCTCTCTCTCTCACTCTCTGCGTCACTCTCTCTCTTTGTCTCTCACTCTGTCTCCCTCTCTCTCACTCTCTGTCTCTCTCTCTCACTCACTCTCTGTCTCTCTCTCACTGTCTCTCTCATTCTCGCTGTCTCTCTCTCTCTCTCACTCACTCGCTGTCTCTCTCTCTCTAACTCCCTCACTCTCTCTGCCTCTGTGTCACTCTCTCTCTCTCCTTGTCTCTGTCCCTCTCACTCTCTGTCTGTCTCTCTCCCTCTCTGTCTGTCTCTCTCCCTCTCCATCTCTCTCTCTTTCCCTCTACCTTGCTGTCTGTCTGTCTCTCTCTCTCTTTCTCTCCCACTCTGTCTCTCTCTCTCTCACACATTGTCTCTCCCTCAGTCTCTCTCTCTCTCTGTAACTCTGTTTCTCTCTCTCTCCGTCTGTCCCTCTCTTTCCCTCTGTCTCTGTCTCTCTCTCACTCTTTCTCTCTGTCTTTCTCTCTCTCTCTCTCTCTCTCATTCTGTCTCACTCTCTCTCACTCGGTCTCTCTCTCTCCCTGTCTCTCTCTCTTTGTCACTCTCTCTCTCTGTCAATCTCTCTCTCACTTTGTCTCTCCCTCTCTCTCTCTCCCTCTGTCTCTCTCTCTCTCTAACTCTGCCTCTATCTCTCTCTCAATCTGTCTCTCACTCTGTCCCTCTCTCTCATTTTGTCTCACTCTCTCTGTCTCTCTCATTCTCTGTCTCCATCTCTCTGTCTCTCTCTCGCTCTCTCTGTCTCTCTCTCTCTCTCTGACTCTCTCTCTCATACTCTCTGTCTTTGTCTCTCTCTCACTCTCACTCTCTCTCTCTGTCACTCTCTCTCTGTCTCTCTGTCTCTCACCCACTCTGTCTCTCTCTGTCTCTGTCTCTCTTTGTCTCTCTGTCTGTCTCCCTCTGTCTCTCTCACTCTGTCTCTCTCACCCTGTCTCTCTCTCTGTCACTCTCTCTCTCTCTGTCAATCTCTCTCACTCACTTTGTCTCTCCCTCTGTCTTTCTCTCTCTCTCTCTCTGTCTATCTCTCTCTCTGTCACTCTCTCTCTCTGTCACTCTCTCTCACACTTTGTCTCTCTCTCTCTCTCTCTCTCTGTCTCTCTCTCTCTCTCACACTGTCTCCCTCCCTCTCTCTCTGTCTGTCTCTCTATCTGTCTCTCTCTATCTCACCCACTCTACCTCTCACTCTGTCTGTCTCTGTCTCTCTCTCTGTCTCTCTGTCTGTCACTCTGTTTCTTTCTCTCTCACCCTGTCTCCCTGTCACTCTCTGACTCTCTGACTCTTTGACTATCTCTCTCTGCCTCTGTCTCTCTCTCTCTCACTATCTGTCTCCCTCTCTTTCACTCACTCTGACTCTCTCTGTCTCTCTCTTACTCTCTCCCTCTCTCTCTGTGTCTCTCTCTCTCTCTCTCACACACACTGTCTGTCTCACTCTCGCTGTCTCTCTCTCTCTCTCTCAATCTCTGTGTCTCCCTCTCTCACTCCCTCTGTCTCTCTCTCTCTCTCACTCTCTCTGTCTCTCTCACTCTGTCTCTCTCTCTCTCACTCTCTCACTCTGTCCCTCTCTCCCTTTCTCTCTCTCTCTCCCTGTCTCTCCCTCTCTCTGACACCCTCTCTC